>NC_056735.1:1482058683-1482103683 GCF_019279795.1 Protopterus annectens | reverse complement strand
ATCCCAAGGATATGGTCCAACAGACAGAGTGCAGTAACTCCCTTAACTGAATGACTTAAATTAGCAGTCTGATTTTTTTATAAGTCTCAAATAGATTTTTTTGCTGTGGCTGTTGCTTTGATATAGCATTTAGAAGATACTTCCTTGTTCTCCCAGTTACATGTCCAAGGCAGACGTATAAGATCCAGCAAGTCCGAGTCCAAATAAAGAAATAACCTTTGACCTATATTAACATATCCCAGCAGCATTAGCCTTTGCAAAAGTACACTCATTTATGAAGGGATGTTTGGTTTCATTTGTAAATGCACTATATTTTTAAAGTGGAAAATGTAATTATGTACCCTTTTACGCATTTTTTCACAAAATGCTCTTTACTGTAAAGGCAAGTGCAGCACAACTTTGTTTACTTTTATTTTGAAATGATTATTTACATTTTTGGGATAAATTTCTTACAGCTTTAGTTCAACTTGATTCAAATGTTAAGCTTTTAAGATCAGTAACATTTTATTTTATTACAGTTTTCCTTACAACTTACATGAATAGAGAGGGCCAAGTATGTCTTATTCATTAGTCAAAATTCATCTAACCACCATCTCTGCCTACATTACATCTTGTTTACACATTTCTTCAAGTTCCATGACAAAATATTTTTTATAGGGGTCCTTTCACATTAGAACATCTATGCATCAAAAATCTACTTTTGAGAACATGAATTCCATACTATAGAAAATAAATGTTGAGACTTTTGAATCTGCACAATTAACAGATCTTAAAGCTCCTGTCGTGACACTGCTCTCAATGACAGTCATAACAATTGTGAAAATTTAAGAGTTGCACACCTTAACCCAGTTACATGGTTAAATGATAGATAAATTAATTAACTAATGTATTTGCTAGTGATCTTCCTTCCTAAATCAGCTTCTTATATTTACTTGAACCAGTTTGCATAACCAGTAGTATTTGTCCTAAAGTATGAAAGCAAAGAGGAACACAGGTGCCATACTTTAGATGTTCACAAACCATTGCAGGTGTTTTGTTCAGAAAACTAAGGACATTAGGAAAACAGACCAGCTATTTATCTCATTTGTGAAAGGCATATAAGCTTCTCCCTGTCTATAGCAGTGCCTGATTGAGTCAATTTGAAGCTTCATAATCAGAACTGAATTGAACGACTGCTGTGTTAATTTGTAGAGGGTGTTTGTCACATCAGCACATCCTAGAAAATTAGACAAACATTGCCTTCTGCAGTGGAGACTGTTGATGAATTGCAAAAAGCCCAAAAGTTATGTATTAGTATCTAAGTGACTTTTCACCTTATAGATTTGATTTTATAATGAGTACTTCATCTAATTACACATTCTTTCAGAGTGATTGAGTAGAACCATGCCACAGCTAACTAAACCTTTTTTTTGGTTAGATTTACTTTGTTTAGATAAGTGGTGGATGTCACTGGGTATGCTTTAGTTTTTTCATCTACTCAGGTTAGATAGTAGGTTTGCTTATTGTTATTAAGCATGTATGCACAGCAGACTTTTGATACTGTGAAACAAGTTCATTTTTGTGGAATTAGCCAAGGTGCTGGGTTTTTAAGAGCATAACAATACTATGGAACCTTTGTGAATGTTCAGAGGTATAATTAGAATTTACTGCATCACATAACAAATCTTGGATTAGGTGCTATAATGGGATCATGTAGTCTTAATAATTTAAAGAAATATTTGTTAGTTAAACAAACGATTTTCAGGATGCGCTTAATCAATTTTTCCCTGGGTTAGCACTGTTTTTAATGTTACTTAGCAGAATTTCATTTTCATGTTAGAGTAATGATGTGTTTCATCTTTTATTCAGCCTTTAATTTTTGCAACACATAGACCCTGATCTTTTAACTAAAAAGAAGGTAAATGGTGTACACAAAAAAAAATTAGTATGGAAATGGTATAACTTATTTAATAATGGTTAACCACCTCTAGATATCACAGCGATTCCATTAACAACATCAGGACTTTGATTACTGTGGACTATTACAGCAATAACCAATGACTAGGTGTGATATATTATAGCAATAACCCATGCCTGGGTGTGGGTAATGCTGGATTTACCCACGGTTGGTGTGGTTGGTCACAAGGGCGAAGCCCGAGTGGCCAAACAAAGCCAACCGTGGATAAATCCAGCATTACCCACACCCAGAAGTGAGTTATTGCTATTAAACAATGATATTATTTAAGAAAAAAAAATAATTACTTTTCTTAAATAATGGCATTGTATAATGTCTTCTTGCTGCCCTTCCACAACTGTCTGGTATTCTGCGGCAGTTCTGATGTACTGCGCATGCGTATGCCTACGCAGTACATCAGAGCTGTGGGCAAAAGCAACGGAGAAAGCAAGATCTCCGTTGCTTTTTACAAACTGTTTCACTATATTAAATGGGTTTAACATAGCAAGACAGCTTTAAAAAAAGCAATGGAGAATCTCCGTTGCTTTTTTTAAAGCTGTCTCGCTATGTTAAACCCATTTAACATAGCGAGACAGTTTTGAAAAAAGCAACGGGGAAAGCAAGATCTCCGTTGCTTTTTACAAACTGTCTCGCTATGTTAAAGGAGTTTAACATAGCGAGACAGCTTTAAAAAAAGCAACGGAGAATCTCTGTTGCTTTTTTTTAAAGCTGTCTCACTAGGTTAAACTCGTTTAACATAGCAAGACAGTATGAAGCAATGGAGATCTTGCGTTCTCCATTGCTGTAAAAAAAGAGTTATAGTAATGGAAAAAGTCTGGGCGACCGGACCTTTTTCCATTACTATAACTCTGATTTACAATGTGCACGCTGACCAATCAGCATGCACATTTTTGAATATTAATGGTGGGGTCGTTGTATAATGAAGATTTACCCACGATTGTCGTGGTTTAATCACTAGGGTAAAGGCACCTGTGGGTAAATCTTCGATATATCACAACCAGGAGATGGCTAATTGCTATTATTCAATGACATTATTTAAGAAAAAAATTACTTACTTGGCATTCTTCCATGTTGTTTCTGTCTCCTGTGGCTTTGTTGATGTACTGCGCATGTTTATTGGAGTTACGTTCCCATACTTACACAGTACATCAGTGGTTTCAAAAGCAAGCAGTGGAGATGGGAAAATCTTGCTTGCTTATTTTTTTTTTTTTGAGGTATGAGAGAGGGGAAAATTACAAAGAAAATCAGGTATTTTTCTTTAGTTGTCTATAGCGTACCTGATTTTCCTTGTATTTTCTCTTCCCTTCATACCTACCACTTATAGGTTCATAGGTTCATAGGTTCATACTAGGCTATCTGCCCTAGGGAGCCAGAGTGTGTGTGTGTGGCTTTCACCACCCCTTAGGATGAGAATACTATACCCATTAGTTTGCTGTGCCTCTGTCCAGCAGTGACACAGAGATGATTCCCAGGGTAAACCTACGATCTCACATCCACTCGTCAAGATTTCTCTTGACCAGAGCCAGTGAGGGGCTCTGCCTCACATGGACTGGGATTCTGTTCCATAGTGTAGGGAGTCTCTGGGTGATGAATCTGTCCCTCCAGCACATCCTATTTATATCCGTGTTGAGGGTTAAGTCTCTTGCTCTCGTGGCTCTGGTGGATTTGGATTTTTTGAGGTGGAGCATGTCCATTAATTCCGGGTTGGACATGGCCTTGTATGTCAGGCACAGATCACCTTTGAGCAGACGGTATGCGACTGAATAGAGCTGGAGTTTCTTCAGTCGGGCATCGTATGACATATGTTTGAGCCCCTTTATCCTTTTGGTGAGGAACTTTTGGGGTCTTTCCAACTGCTGCAGGTGTCCGGTAAGGTACATTCTGAATGGGGCGTTGTACTCAATCATTGGTCTGATAAGTGAAGAGTACAGGGGTACAATGACCTCTCCTGATCTGGATGTGAATCCCTTCATGATCAGGTGGGCAATGTAGAAGGTCTTCCTAACCACTTTGGCAATGTGAGTGTCAAAGAGAGGTTACTGTCAACTTGGGTCCCCAGGTCCCTGATAACTTCTTCCGTGTTTAATGGATTACCACCTATGTGGTAATTAGGGGTTACCTTGTTTTTCCCAAAGGGTATGACTATACATTTTGGCATTTAGCTTAAGGCCATGGCTCTGGCACCAGTTATCCATTTCTATGAGACCTCTCTGGAGGATGTCTGTGTCTGATGGAGTGTCAATTATGGTGCCCAGTTTGCAGTCATCTGCAAATTTTGTCAGCCACAATCCCCTATGTTTGCCTGCACTTCAGAAAAATAAATGCCGAACAAGAGGGGCCCAGGACTGAGCCCTGTGGGACACTGCTTGTGACCGGCTTAGAGTCTGACATGGCACCAGCAACTCTAACCCTGTGTGTTCTGTCCTTGAGCCAGTTTGCAACCCATCTTATGACATATGGGTTTACATCTAAGCTGGTGAGCTTTTCTATGATGCCCGAGTGGGGTATTGTGTCGAACGCTTTTGCTAGGTCAAGGTAGGCTGTGTGAACTGCCTTACCCTCATCAATGGCCTTAGTGACTGTTTCGAAAAAGTCGACCAAGTTCAAGAGGCAGGATCTGCCCTTGACAAAGCCAAATTGGGTAGGATCCAGTGTCTGTAGGTCCCCAATGTCTTTATTTATGAGTTCCATTATGATCCTCTCCATAGCTTTGCAGACAAGGCTCGTCAAGCTTATGGGGTGGTAATTTCCTGGGTTCGTAGAAGCACCGCCTTTGTGGAGTGGGACCACAGTTGCCGTACGCCATTCTTTGGGTACGTATCCTGTAGTAAGGCTAAGATTAAACAGCAGCCTTATGTGTGGGTTTAGTTCCTCATTGAGTTCATGTAGCACACAGCCGGGGACACCGTCCGGTCCCATTGATGCTGTGTTTTTTGCTTTAGAGAGAGCAGCTCTCACCTGGGCATCTGAGATGTTTGGGAGGCTAGACTCTGGTGGGATAGATATTTCTCCTTTTGGGGGGGAGGGAGAAAATTGCACTGAACCTGTCTGCCAGTATGTTGGCAATGTCTGTGGGTTCAGTGATCTTTTTATCATTTTGGTCTAATTCTGAGCATATCTGGGAGTTTCCACCCAGGTTTCTAACATAGCTAAAGAAGGCCTTATGATTGTCTTTTGTGTCATTAGCGATTTTTCTCTCAAAGTTGGCCTTGGATGATTTTATGAGTGATCGTAGTTTTTTGCTAGTATTGATCAGAGATGCCTTCCCTTTTAGGGATTTTGCTCTGTCATGTAGTAGCTTTCTCCTCTTGTTGTAGAGTTTGTTTATGGCTGGGGTCCACCAGACCGGGCGCCTGCCTTTGGTGGAAAGGGTCTTGATTTTATTAGGGATTGCTTGATCCATACATTCCTGGAGGTGCTTGTAGAAGGCATTTGCAAGGGTTTCAGCAGCGTGGGTTGTGGTTTCCACTGGCTCGGGGGCCTTGAAGGATACCACTCCAGTCTTAAGAAGTGTGAAGTTTGCTTTTGAGAAGTTCTTCACTGTGGCCTTTTGCTGGGGGTGGGGGGATGTGGATCTCCAGTGAGATTAATTCACGGTCTGATCTCACCAATGAGGGATATACTTCGGTGTGGAGCATTTTGTCCCCATGTTTGTGATGATCAGGTCTAGTATATTTTCTCCTCTTGTGGGAATGGTGACTAGTTGTTCCATAGCATTTGAGTTTATGAACTCCAGGAACCTTTGGGCTAGGGTGTTGGGGCTTGAGTAATGTTCCCAGTCTATGTTTTGGTAGTTGAAGTCACCCAATATGATGGTGTTTGGAGAGACATTCATACTCTCCAGTGTCTTCAGGAAGGCTGTGTGGGTTTCCTGAGTTTGAGAAGGTGGTCTGTAGCATGTTACAAACTGTAGGGCAGTTTTACCTATGGTTAATTGCACCTGGATGGTCTCCGATGCTTCGTGCATTGCCACTAACCTGGAGGTGTGGGTATCCTTTATGAATATGGATACTCCCCCTCCTTTTGTGGTTCGGTCCGGATTTTGGGGCCAGAACGCATGATATGAGGTATAACCTGATAGTGCTGGGGTGCTCTCAGGAGCCTTGAACCAGGTTTCAGTCACAGCACAGACATCAATGTTCTCCATACTGAGGAGGGCTTCGAGGGTGTGCATCTTGAGGTTTAGACTTCTGGCATTGAGCAGTATTACCCTTAGTTTTTCTCCATTTTTGTTTCCTAGGGCGGTAGGTTTATCATTTGACCTCCTAACTCAAGAAAAACTGCAAAGCCTTGGCATATATTAATAGAAGGAAGTCCGGATGTTTGGCCTTTTTTCTATTGGTATATGCTCGATTTACAATGGATGCGCTGGTTGGGCTGACCAATCAGCATGCATGTTTTTGAATGTTAATGACCTGTCAGCCGGCCACAAAAGCAGCAAAGATACCCATGGTGGCGAAAATGATGACCACGGCTGTGAAAGCTCTGGCTGCTTGATGGTCTTGCTGCAGCATTAACACAGCATAGTATACACTGCACCAGCTGCATCAGCCTTCAGCATATCACAACACCCATTCATGGACCTTAGAAGATGGTCTGAGCTGTTTCCTTTGCTTTGGCCAATGAAAGCAGTGACCTACTGCGCAGTACACAGTTTCTCCAATCCAATCAATCACTATTAGAGACAGGATGAAGATATGCAAGCAAGCTGATACCATTCTGCATACTAAATAAATCTTAAAAGGACAAACGATTTTATCAAAATTTTAATTCTATTTTTCAGAGTGGGAAAAAAAGAATCAAGCAACTGGTCCAGCAGGAAGCGAAATGTTACAAACGAAAACTAACACTAGTTAACTAAGGAAAAAACAAACAATGTCAAACTGAAAACACTACGTCACATGCTTTTATGTAAATGCATTGGCTCTTTTACATTTAAGGGTTTAAATAAATGGTGACAGCACTTTACTGGCTTTACATGAAATTAACAAAATGGAGGCTAGAGATAATATGGATTCCAGGGTATCAGAAACTGGCTGCATGGCCAGGCAAAGCATTTTTGCAATAAAGGGAAGGGACCAAAAAAGACGGCAACAGCGCTGGCGTGCTCCAAGGTTTGGTGCTGAGATCAAGTATGTTTAATTTATGTGTCAGATTTCACACAACGAGAGTGAAAAACAAGTTTGATTTGTACACTGATGACACTTTTTATTTTGCAATTATTAATCTATGCAACTCAAGGCCATGACTGTGAAGAAATACCTTACTAAATCACATTATTTATTTATTTATTGCTTTTGTTTATCTGGAAATTCCAAATGAGCACAGAACTCATTTTCAACAGAGGCCTGGGGAAAAGTCTCCAATGTACAAAACAACAGTAATAAACAGACTGACACTAACATTTGAAAGGCAATTTTATACAACAGTCTTTGCAAAATTATTCAAAAGAGGGAAAACTGCATTTTAAATTTAATACAGTTTACAGACATGCACTATTTTGAAAGTATTATGAGTTTAAATGTATACAGAAACATATCAAAAGTTGATTACTATAAAACATGACATTGTCAGCGACTCCTGACATTTGATAATTGTAGATGACAGTAGTTTTATGTTGCATAGTTTATGTGGTGCAGCACAGAGTTGTGTGTAGCTGTCTGAATGCTACTATGATTTTATAAAGAGTCCACGTGAGTACTATCATAAAGATCATTAGGTATGCATACAGGTTTAGCTAGTCGCCTTTTCATCGTGTTTAATTCTTGCTGTAGGAAGTTCTTGAATTTATCTCTATATGTTGTCATTTAGCATTCAAAATAATGCAATAGCTTGATGCATTTCAAAGTACATTACTTCATGGGGCAGTCAATGTATGTGTATCCTTAAAATGTTTTATATTATTATTACTGTGGTTGGATTGTTGTGCCTCTACTGCAGGTCATGGCTGAAAAGGGCAAGAGCAGACCACCTTATCTAACAAACATAGCAATTAAATGAATAAATAACAATTGGTGAAACATACAAGAAAGCAGTGTCCAGTGGATGTGATGCCCCACCGGCCATGTGTGCTGGTTCTTACTGTACCTGTGGAATAAGGAATGAACTGTTGGCATGCTTTATAAAGTACAGTTGTGTAAATAAAACTTACTATAATAGACTGTTGGCATGCTTTATAAAGTACAGTTGTGTAAATAAAACATCATATTAGCAGATGTTTGAATGATCACTATTGTGGTAGGCACTATTGGGTTATATGCTGCCAAGGATATAACATCTGGCCAGCTTCCAAAGCTTCAGGGCACCTTCCATACACCCAAACTGTCAAGCGACTTGAGATGAGCCGACTTAAGGACAAGTTTGGGGAACAAAGTCCTTTAGAGCTTTCGTGCCAGCAGAGAGAGGGAGGCTGAGCCCTTAAAGAACAATGCTTGGAACAACAAAAATTAAATGTCCACAACCATATAAAACACACCAAAAAACAAGGGGGTGGAGGGTGGGAGTGGCTACAGCAGCAGTGGTCATATGAACATCTACTGTTATAATACGTTTTACTCACACAACTGTACAATGTTTATCATATTGATTACTGCTATAGGAGTCTTATATGGATAGATTACCTTAGCTACCTAGATTTGAGAGGTGGAAGGAGAAAATGTCAGGAAACCCTGTAGAATGGTCCTAGAAAAGCTTGATCTAGACCTAGAGAAGGAATCACGCTTATAGTGCTTTGTAAAAATATGTACAGAGGACCAAGTAACAGCTTCTAGAATACTTCTAGAATCCAACCCTTTCCAGAAAGCCATAGATGAAGCTAAGGCCCTGGTAAAGTGGGCCTTGACCCTGTCTGGAATAGTTTTGCTATGGTGAGTATAACAAAAGTCAATAGCCTTAGATGACAACCATTTGGAAATAGTTTGTTTTGACACAGGTTGTCCCATCTTCTTACCCTCATAAGACATGACCAACTGATCCAAAGATCTGAAAGATTTAGTTCTGCCAAGATGGTACTTGAGTTATCTGCGGACATTCAAGGTATGGACTATCTTTTCTCCCACATTGTGATCTGTAGTGAGAGTAGGGAACAGGTTGAGGAGACCCTGGAGAGGTGGAGATATGCTCTATTGAGGAAGGGAATGAAGGTCAGCAGGACTAAGACAGAATATGTGTGTGAATATGAGGGAGGATAGAAGAATGGTGAGGATGTAGGGAGTAGAGTTGGCGAAGGTGGATGAGTTTAAATACCTGGGATCAATAGTTCAGAGTAATGGTGAGTGTGGAAGGGAGGTGAAGAAGAGAGTACAGGCAGGGTGGAGTGGGTGGAAAAGAGTGTCAGGAGTGATTTGTGACAGACTAGTACCAGTAAGAGTGAAAGGGAAGGTCTACAAGAGGGTATTGAGACAAGCTATGTTATATGGGTTGGAGACGGTGGCACTGACAAAAAGGCAGGAGTCAGAGCTAGAGCTGGCAGAGTTAAAGATGTTAAGATTTGCATTAGGTGTGACAAGGATGGACAGGATTAGGAATTAGTATATTAGAGGGTCAGCTCAGGTTGGACGGTTTGGAGACAAAGCCAGAGAGGTGCGATTGTGTTGGTTTTGAGATGTGCTGTGTATATAATGTATATTGGGAAAAGGATGCTAAGGATGGAGTTGCCAGGTAAGAGGAAAAGAGGAAAGCCTAAGATTAGGTTTATAGATGTGGTGAGAGAGGACATGCAAGTAGTTGGTGTGACAGAGCAAGATGCAGAGGACAGGAAGAAATGGAAACAGATAGTCTACTGTGGAAACCCTTAATGGGAACAGCTGAAAGAAGAACAGTTTTGCTTAAATTAAACTCAGATAACACTTTAGGCATAAAAGAAGGACTAGTTCTCAAAGAAACCATGTCAAGGAACCTTGTTGGCTAGGCTTACGTAGGTCCTTGGGCCGATAGCCTAGTACCTACCTATGAACCTACCTATGTCCCTATGGAAAATGAGATAGGAGTGACTCTGTATAAGAGCTTGCAACTCAGATACATTTCTTGCAGAGGTCACAGTAGCCAGTAAAATTATTTTCTATGTTAAGAACCTCAAATCAGCCAGATTAGATGGTACATATGGAGCAAAGGTTAGCTTCTCTAACACAAAATTAAAATCCCAATGAGGGGCCACTGGTTTTCTTGGAGGCCTCTTATGCAAAACCACTTTTAAGAACATTTTGATGTGAGACTGCATTAAAAGAAGATAATCTGTGGGCAAACATGCTGAAATAGCAGATAAATTAACCTTGATAGTGGAATAAGAAAGGCCATAGGATAGTAACCCACACAAATATTGTAGAATCAGAGAACAGCTAGCCCTGAATGGGTGCTGGTTATCTTGCTGGTACCAGGTAAAAAAACTTTTCCATTTGCTAATTATGATTTTCTAGTAGCATGCTTTCTTGCCTCCATTACTAAGTGCTGCACATTCTCAGTAAGCAGGTTTCTAAAAGGAACTAAGAACCTATCATCCAGGCAGTTGGTTGAAATTGCTTGATGTCAGAGTGTATCAAACATCCCTGTTCTTGTGTGACTAGACCTAGGCTGTGAGGAAGCATGTTGTAATTGCCCCTGGTTGTTTCCAAATGAAGGGAGAACCACAGCTGTCTAGGCCAGAAGGGAGTCACCACAATGATTTTAGGGGATTTCTTCTGAATCTCCAGAAGTATCCCAGATGTTAGTGGAAAGGGTGGAAAAGCAGACAGGAGCATCCCTGTCGAAGGAAAAGAAAAGTCATCTGTCTTCCAGGCCTTCTTGCATGAAGTCCTCGAACAGAATCTTGCCAGATAAAGTTAGATCAAATCTTGGAAGACCCCCCCCCCCCCCGATCTAGTTTTCATTAATAAGGGTCTGTCCTCTTCCTGCTCAGCTTGTCTGCTAAACCATTTTACTCTGAAGGAATGTAGAATGCCTGTAGAGTGAGATTGTGCTAGGAAGCCATATTCCAGGGTAACATAGCTAGTCTGCAAAGGGGGTACTACCTGGTTCCCACTAGCTTGTTGATGTACCACATGATTGTGATATTATCAGTAACCATTTGAAAAGGTTCCAAGGATGAAAGATGATTCAGAAAGTTGAGTGCTTGATCAGGACAACCATCTCCCAGATATTTATGTGCTTGCATTTGTCCTTGGTGTTCTACATTCCCTGCACTTTTATCCCTCTTGTAACTGTTCCCCAAGCAAAGTCTGAAGCATCTGTGGTGACTGAATGCTTAGGAGGAGGGCGGGAGAAGGGGAAACCTAGATTTATGGATATCTATTATCTCCATCAAACGATTTCTCTTCTGACAAACACCAGCACTGGGATTTGAAGAGATAAAGGGTGTTGATGCTGGAACCAAAGAGATTTCAAATACCATTGTACCTTTCTCAAATGAAGTCTTGCTGGATTACCATGAGAATCATAGATGCATTAAGACCCAAAATCCTGAGGTATTCCCTCTCAGTGACCAAAGTTGGAGTGGAAAACCTTAGAAACAGAGCTAGATAAAATCATCAAATTCACAGATGATACCACGATCATAGGTCTAATCAGAAACAAAGAAGAAACAGCCTACAGAAGTGAGGTGGATCATCTGATAGGCTGGTGGGAGAGCAACAACTTAGTGTTGAATATCAGCAAAACCAAAGAACAGATTGTGGACTTCAGAAAGTGGCAGGAAGAACATAGACCTCTAGATATAAACGGGGTGTCAGTGGAGAGGTTCAAGAGCATGACATTTCTGGGAATACACATCTCATAGGACTTGTCCTGGTCAGAGCATGCAAATTACACTGTCAAAAAAGCACAGCAAAGGTTGCCCTTCTTAAGGAAACTGAAAAAAGCAAACTTCTCTCAGTCCATCCTCCAAGCATTCTATAGAGGCACCATCGGAAGCGTCCTAACCAACAGCATCATAGTCTAGTATGGGAACTGTAATGCCTCCGACTACAGAGCTCTCAGGCAAGATGTAAGGGCAACAGAGAAAATCGTTGGTTCTTCACTTACACCCTTGGAAGACTTGCACGAGACTCACTGCATAGGAAGAGCCAGAAAGATAACAAATGTCCTTACCCATTCTGTAAACGGCATGTTCTCTCACCTATCCTTAGGTAGAAGATACAGAAGCATGCACTGCAAGACTTCCAGGCTCAACAACAGTTTTTTCACCTTATACATTAGATTGTTAAACTCTGCCGACAGGCGAACTAGAAGAAAGACATCTCCTTCACCCTCCACCAATCACCAAGAAATGTGTACATCTGCCTGATCAAAAATAGTAATTTCACTAATTTTACACAGTCCATGCGAGTGCAATATAGATAGTCAATATCCATATTGAATGTGTAATTCTGTCTGTTCTTACCTGTACCCTGATAAGAGAAATCCAAGAGAGTGCAATATACATTGTGCAATATCTAAATATTGTTCTATTTATATTTTTATGTAGTTTTTTTTTTTTTTATGTGATGTCAAATTACCTTTTTACTAAAATATTTTTCTGTATGTATATCTTTGCACTGGAAATGAAGCAACACAATTTTGTTCAGCTACACTGTGGTTCATAGGTTCATAGGTAGGTACTAGGCTATTGGCCCTAGGGCCTATATAAGCCTAGCCAAATGGTACCCTGGCTTTTGCCACCCAAGAAAATTATTTTCCTGTGCCCCTGTCAAGCAGAGCCACAGAAGTGATCCCCGGGGTGAATTTCCTATCCCCCATCCAATCATCAAGATTTTTGTTGAAGAGTGCTAATGAGGAGCTTTGTTTGATATAGATAGGTAGTTTGTTCCAGAGTATGGGAAGTCTCTGGGACAGGAATCTATCCCCCCAGCATGTTCTGTTTATTGTGGTGACAAGGCTTAGGTCCCTACAGCGCGTCACTCGGAGGGATTGGGATTTCTTTAAGTGGAGCATGTCCAACAGCACTGGGTTTGACATAGCTTTGTATGTTAGGTGGAGATCGCCTCTGAGTAGACGATATGCAACAGAGTAAAGCTGGAGTTTTTTGAGATGGTCTGCATAAGGCATCTGTTTGAGGCCAGTAATCCTCTTTGTGAGGTATTTCTGTGGCCTTTCCAGTTGTTGTAGATGTCTTGTGAGGTACATACCAAAAGGGGCATTGTACTCTATAATTGGTCTAATGAGTGATGGGTAGAGGGGAACAATGACCTCTTTTTTCCTGGATGAGAAACCTTTTGTGATGAGGTGTGCCATGTAGTAGGATTTCCTGACTACTGTGGTGATGTGATTATCAAAGGAGAGACTACTGTCCACCTGTGTCCCAAGGCCTCTTATCACACTTTAGGTGTTAAGTATACTACCGCCAATGTTGTAGTTCATGGGTACAGAGTTTTTACCAAAAGGGATGACAATGCACTTTTTGACATTGAGCTTGAGGCCATGGCTTTGACACCAGGCATCTGTCTCAGTGACGCCCTTTTGTAGGATGTCCATATCATTAGGAGTTTTGATTATGGCTCCTAGTTTGCAGTCTTCTGCGAGCTTTGTTAGCCAAAGACCTTCTGTGTTAGGCTGTACTTCAGAGAAGTAGATACCAAACAGGAGAGGACCCAGGACTGAACCCTGTGGTACTCCACTTGTTACTGGTCTAAAGTTGGATTTAGAGTCTGCTACTTTCACAGTGTGGGTTCTGTCAGTGAGCCAGTTGGCAACCCATCTTGTAACATAGGGATTTATACCTAGTTTAGTGAGTTTATCTATAATTCCAGAGTGGGGATGGTGTCGATGGTGTAGATTTGAATGACAATAAAGTTTACTTTGACACTGACTTTGAGATAAAGATCTAGTTTTTCCTGCAGAAGAAAAGCTCTTTGAACTAAGGTGTCTAGCTGACATCCCCACAATCTTGTGTGAAGAAGTCAAGAAAGACTTTTGAATGTTGTCTGGGAATCACAGCTTGTGTAAAAGACCTCTCTCTCACTCTCTCACTCCCTCACTCAAGATAGAGAGAGAGAAAGATTCCTGACACTTTGAAAAATGCTCTGCAAAAATAAGCAAATCATCTAAATATGGAGAAATGTGGATAATCTGTAGTCTGCAATGAATTGGAGCTACACACTTTTGTGAAGGCTTTTGGTACAGTGGATAGTCCAAAGGGTAAGGCAGAGAACTGATAATGTGATCCAGACATATACAACCTTAAGAAATGTCTGAAGTCTGGATGAATAGGAATATGATGATAAGCATTTTTTAAGTGCAGTGTTGCCAGGAATTTTGAAAGAGAAAGAAGAGGTAACAGGTTGTAAAGTAACATTGTTCTGAATATGGGCACTATAATGAATAGGTTTAGGAAATGCAGATCTGGAACTGGTCTCCAAGAATTTTCTTTCTTTGACACTAGAGACACCCTTGAATAGAAACTCTTCCCCACCTCGGAAGGAGGAACTGGTTCTATCACTTCTTTTGACAGCATGTAATGAAGAACTGGTGGAAACAAAAAGAATCTGATCTGAAGGATGTGGAAGGACCCCCCCCCCTAGAAAGGCGGAGCTTTCTCCCACTGCCATCTGTAACCTTGATGAATGATTTTCAGAACCCATTTGTCTGAAACTATCTATTGCCAAAGAGAAAAATGGAGATTCACACTTTCTGGAATAAAAAAGGGGACAGAGTGGTAGGAGTTAACAAGGTCTCTTTAGCAGTCATTCAGACTTGTTGGACTGCCCTTGGCTTTTAGAGATTCAAGACTTCTCTTTAGAGACCCCCTTGCCATTTCTTCTTAAAAGTCTTTTTACCAGTATTTTGTTGAGACTGTTTATTCTGTTTTTGCCAAAACTAGATGAAGAGATAAAAAATCCCTTGGAAAATGTGCAAAAGGAGGGCTGAAAATCTTAGCGGTTCTCTGGATCAGCTTGCCCCTTTCATCACACTTTTTGATCAGCTCTACAGCAGTGGTGCCAAACACTAAATCTCTATCCAAGGGAGAATTTTAAATCTCATTTTTAACATCATCTGGGAGGTTCTGAGAATACAGCCATTCAGTCCCCCTCAAAATAGTAGCAGTGGCCATAGCGCTGGAAGGAGTATCAAGACAGTTATACAAACACTCTGTAAAGAATGACTGCTGACCTGTCTATTGTATAGCCAGTTTACACTAAAAGTATCTTCTAAGCTCATACCATAAAGTAGTCTTACTTTGTCTACTACACAGGATACCTGCATACCACTGAGAGCCCCCCCCCCAATACTCACCTGTTTAGAAACCTTGCCTCTGTCTCTCTCTGCCATCTATAAGTTAGTCACTACCCTAGTGTCAACTCTCTCTTAGTTAGCTATACTCTTTTTGTGGTTTCCTTTTAACTTTTTATATTACTGCAAATACCTGTGTATACCTCACTATTACATCTCTTCCTTCTCTGTCTACACCTCCCCACCTCTTCTACTTACCTGCTGACTCCCACTGTGTGCTCCTTACTGTTTCCCTCCTGGCCTGCGGATTGTTTCTTGTGGTGACTCTTCCTGGCCCATCCCGCTCCATTTGCCCTCCCTACATTCGGGCTCAGTTCACTCCCTTACCACCCCCATTCCCACCCACCCCCATATCATTTCCTTTATACCTAACCACCTAATCCCTTCCATCCCTTCCTGTCTGTTAAAACATTCTAAGCACCTTACCCTCCCCTACTTATCACTTCACAGTTTAGTCTGTTTCAAATCCTCCTTCTTTCTACATATCCCCTACTCCCCCTACAGGTTGTTTCACTTAAATTTTACTTCAACTCTCTAACAGGTCCAACAACTTACTTTTCCTAGTCCCTTACCCACTCCTCACTCCATCCCAATCCTACTTCCCCACCTTAGGCCATGGCTTTTGTAACTCTCTCTATTTTCCTCTTGCCTACATTACTTCTCCTTCTCATTCATACATCCTGTACTACTCCATTACCACCTGTCCATAAAGATCCCACTAATCCCCATACAAACTGCTTCTCATCTCTGCGGTACTCTGTTACAGTCTCCTCGTCTATATTTTCCATAAACATCCCTCTGCCTAAAATCAAACTTCCTCCCCCTCACTCTCTAGCATCTAAAACCAAGACTAAGTACTTGACATACAACACATTTAATTTTAAATTTTACCAACTTCATGTAGCCCTGCTTCTATCAGGAGACATACATCCAAATCCTGGGCCCATCCATCACCCCACCATGCATAACTCTACCTCTCCCAACTTAATAAACTCATCCTCTCCAAACAAACATATATTTCCTTTTACTCTCTGAATGCCCATAGTATTCTAAACAAAATTAGTGAACTCCATGCCTGGATAGCTTTCCACACCCCTGATGTCATCACCCTAACAGAGACTTGGCTAAAACCTCAATCCTCTGATAAAGACATTCTCCCCCTGGTTATAATATACTCTGCATAGATCACCAAAACAAAAAAGGGGTGGCGTAGCCATCCTCTACTCCAACCACCTCACCATTACAAGTATTATGAAACCTATTCCATCCTTTTCTCCTGCTGAACTACTTACAGCTAACCTTAAACTAAATGACCACACCACTATCACAGTAGCAGCCATCTATATTCCTCCAGGACACAATATTCTTCTGCTTGAAAATATTCTTTCATACTTTTCTCAACACATCCCCAATGAAACTATCCTCCTTGGGGATGTTAACATTAACTGTTTAACTCTGAGTAATCCAAACTCTAATACTTATATTAATTTGTACAGCTTTACACAGCTAATCTCTCAACCTACTGATACAAACAACTCTTGCACATCTAGTACGCATTGACTGGGTACTTATATCTAATCCTTCCAAATATCATAACCCTAAAATCCTACCAGACACCCTAAGTGATCACTCCCCTATAAAAGTGCTTAGGTTCATGCCCCACTTCTCAAAACTTCAGAAATTGATCACTTGTCTTAAACTCTCTAACTTCCATCCAGAAACCTTTAATGCCCTCCTCTCTAAAGTAAACTGGAAATTCTTTACCCGACTCTCACTAGAAGAAGCAGTCCTAGCTTTCAACTCCACCTTCCTTAGCCTCTTAGACTCACTTGCTTCCCCTCACAAAGTCCGAATTATGTCCACCATATCTCCGTGGCTTTCAAAACCCACTCGTACCCTTATGATAACTAGAGATAAACTATGGAAAAAATGGTCACAAACTAAGCTCTCTGCAGACTTACAAAAATATAAAGAACTCAGAAATCTGACAAAAAAATGCATAAACAAAGATAAAAAGGACTTCTATAACAAACCTCCCTCAGCCCTAAAATCTAATCCTAAACAATTATGGAACGCTATTAACCAAATATTACATCTCGGTAATCTTAGCTCCCCCAATCCATGCCCAGAAAAGACATCTGAAGAAACTGCCACTATCTTCAATACCTATTTTATTGATTCAATATCTAAGCTACTGAACCCTAACCCAAACTCCTCTACTACTAACATCTCCAACTTTTTTGAACCTACTCCTAATACTATCTCCTCAAATACCTTCTCCCTCAAACTTGTACCTACTAGCTACATCAAAACTCTATTCTCTAAATTAAAACCATGCTCAGCATCAGCTGACAATATTCCTTCCACTTTTCTTCTACTAGCAGCTGACTCTCTTGCTCTCCCTGTATCTATCCCAATTAATCGCTCTATCTCTGAATCTAAAGTCCCTTCTGTCTGGAAACAATGCTACACTCTACCTATACAAAAAGGAGGTAACTCCTCTGATATCTCCAACTTTAGACCTATCGCTATCCTCTCCTCTCTCTCTAAAGTACTAGAAAAATGTATTCATAAACAAGTTATGCAGTGTCTAATACAGGAAGATCTGCTTACACCCACACAACACAGCTTCAGACCCAAACATAGCACCACTACAGCTCTATTATCCTTCCTCAATACAGTCTCTATAGCCATGGATGACCATAAACTTATTTCTTGCCTATTCTTGGACCTCTCATAAGCTTTCGACACTGTCTGACTCTCTCTTCTGCTGCACAAACTGCATAAACTCAACTTCTCGTCTGATACAGTTGCATGGTTCTCTAGATACCTCACTGATAGATCTCAATCAGTGAGATGGCACTCTGCACTCTCCCCTACTCTCCCTGTAAAAATTGGTGTACCTCAAGGATCTGTCCTAAGGCCTTTACTTTTTAATATCTTTACTAATCAGCTCTATACCTGCTGTCCTCAGCCATCTTTAGTGCAATAAGCAGATGACTCTACAGTCATCACCACAGTCAGCTCTCTCTCTAAGCTCTTCTCAGCTACTCAGGCATCTTTTAACTTAGTTAAAACATGGCTCTCCAACAACCAGCTCATCCTTAACCCTAAAAAAAACAAAGCTGCTATTCTTCCTACCTAAAAAGTTCATAAATATTAAACCCTCCTTCTCCATACAGTCCCTTAATAACACTCCCATTCAGGAAGAATCCAGTACTAAGCTCTTAGGCGTAACCATCGACAATCAGCTTAAATTTGACTTGCATGTTAATAACTGTATCAAAAAGACTCATTCAAAACTAGGGCTCCTGTACCGCAACAAGAAATTCCTTACCTCTGAAGCCAAGATTACTCTCTCTCTTACCTACCTTCTACCCAGTCTAATGTACAATTCTCACAAATCTTAACTCAGCACTCCTGACTAAACTCGAATCTACCTACAACAAGGTAGCTAGATTTGCTGCCCAACAAACCTACAAATCCCATCACTGTCTCTCTCTCTAAAACACCTAAACTGGCTTAAATTACCCCACCAGCTTCTTCTCTCGCAGCTCCAGATCATCCATTCTATCCTATACCAGCCTTCCTACTGCCCAGCACTATCCCCTCTCATCCCCCATTATTCTCCCTTCAGACCTCTCCAAAGCTCTAACCAAGACCTACTACAAATCTACAAACCCTAGTCTAAATTTGGATGCAACATGTACAGCTATCACCCCACTATTGCCTGGAGTAGGCTCCCACTAGAAATCAGGACCCTTACACATCCTAAACAATTTAAGACAGCCACCAAAGAACACTTTAAAAGTCACTGGTCCTGCCACTGCACTCTCCCTCCTTAACATCCCCTACTTCTCATACCTTAATCTACTTTCTGCCCTTAACTCACTCTTCTCACTAGCTTTCTCTAACCTTCCTTGACTACTCTTTCCACTGTCTTCTAAAATCTATTAAGCAAATTGCCTCAGAAAAACATTCAATTGTAATTGTCTTGCCTTCATGCAACTACATCATGATAAAACTGTGTTTTTGTAACCACTTACCCCAAAAACTATACTCATCTTAATGACATATTTCTTTTTATACATCTTGAAATAGTTATGCTATACTCCTGATTATTGACACTGCATAACATTGCATTGCTACTTAATGCTTTGTAATAATACTGTAACATTGCTGTTTAATGCTAACTTATAATGAAAATTGCATAATATGTTGGAGCTTTTCTCCCCGGGCCTCTGCTGAAAAAGGGCTCTTCAGCTCAGTCGGACAATCCCAGTCAACAAATGTAAAATAAATAAATACATTTTCATACTTTCACAATTTGTCTGAACAAACTTTAACATATGAGCCTGACAATTCAAAATTCTGGAAATCAGAGTTGCAGAAGTATGTATTTTTCCCAATACCTATCAAAAATGTTCCCATCCGCATCATAAAGAGTAGGATTGGAATTAAGTGCTTAGCTGCAGTGGGATCAACTAAAGCTGTAGATGCTGGGTCAGATTTGGGTAGAGTATATAAAAAAATGTAAAAGACTGAGGAACTTCCTATCTACCTTTTAGGGACAGCTGGCTGACTAGCAGGAAAATAGCAGGCGATAACACACATCCTCTAAAGCAAACAGAAGAGGAAGAATGGGTGTAGGCTCTGGAAATTCCTTCTGTAACAATTCATAGTATTGTCCGAGGGACTGAGAAATCTCAGTGTTCTCCCACTGAAAACAATTGCACATTCTATTAACAGTCTCAGAGAAATAGAAACCCCAATGGGGAGAATCAGAAACTGAGATCTCCTCTGAGTCTGAATCAGAAATCTGAGGAAAAAAACATGTAACTGTCCCTGCATCGAAAAAGCCCTGTATTTGTTCCTGCATCTTCCAGTTCAAATTCAAAATCTTGAACCTCTTTAGCATAAGAGGAATCCCTCTTTCTCTTACCAGAAACTACTTTACAAGAAGGATGAATAACCTGGATTAAACCCTGAGTCAGACCCAGTAAACTAATCTTATCCAAAGAAATTTGAGGAGAAGTAGGTACATGCTTAATTTTCTGTTTCTTTTTGACAGGAAAAATTGGACCAACGGTGTTGCTAATGACAGCAGCAGTTTCGCCAGTGATGGGCACCACATTCTGGCACAACAGGGAAATCTTCCATGTTCCCTCTCCTAGGACTGATGAGAGTGGCTCTTCCTTGCCCATTGACTGGACCCAAGGATGTGGCTAAGCTCTGGTCCATAGTGGCTGTAGGTACTACACCAGAGGAATCTGGGGTAAAAGATGAGGGATCTGAGGTACAAGCAGAGTCACCCACCTGCAGCTGAGGACATTTGCTAGAGTGCGGTGGTAGCAAAGGCTGTTTGCTTAATGTTTGTTTCTTTTTCTGGCTGGAAGAAGGACTGACCATGGGACCAGTACTCTGTTCCATGGTCAAGCCAAAAATGGTGCCTTTTTCCAGTGGGGAAGATGAGCAGCAATTGCCAGTGAACACTACCAGTACACAAAAGTTATGTTTTCACAGGAAAAACACAGTAAAAGGCACTTTATGGTAGCCCTACAAAAGTAAAATAAACACGATTTCTCCACAGAAAAAATATTTTCAGTTATGTTACACTACTTTTAAACTGACAGAAAAAAGGAGTGCTCTGTTTAAATATACTTTAGAGATATATACTTTTGAAATAGTCCATTGAAACGCAACACTCCTAACTTTAAAATAACTTTCCTGAAGAGGAAAGTAATGAAACATCAACAAAATTTAAAAAAAGATGTTTTTTTGCCCAAAGGGAACTTATCTGCCCAGCAAGGGAAAGCACAAGCTGCCCATTGATCGTCTAAAGTCTCAGAGATTACTGTTTGGCAGCAGTGAAGTTTGTCTTTTAGTCATCTCAACTCAAGCTGCCTAACAGTTTGGGCTTATGGAAGGTGCCTTGAAGTTTTGGATGCTGGCTGGCTGTTATATCTTTGGCAGGATATAACCCACATAGCTAAAGCTATTGCAGCAGTGATCAATATGATAAACCTTACAAGATTTTGTGCATAAGATGGCCCCTGTCGTGCTTCATTCATAGGCAAATGCTATATGACTTTAAACTGCATAGGTTACATTGATATGTGTTCACTACCCTATGTGAAAGATGTAAAGGTATGTATTTAGCCATTATAATTCATATTTTACTGACACAACACATCAACAGCAATGTTCTGTGTTGTAGTAATAAATATGACTGGTGTATCACATATGCTGCTGTCATATGACTTGCATTATATCATCACTGTCTTACATAATTAATGTAATGTCTTAATCTTAGGTAAGGGTTGACTGGGAGGGGACATCAGTTATAGAAAGCCAACTCAAATGCCATGGAACAACTAGTCACCATCCCCACAAGAGGAGATAACATACTTGATCTCATCATCACGAACATGGGAGCACAATGTTCAACACCGGAAGTATACCCCTCACTGGTGAGATCAGATCACAAACTAATCTCGCTGGAGGTCCTCATCCCACCCCCACCTGAAATAAAAAAGACCACAGTAAAGAACTTCTCAAAAGCCGACTTCACACTTCTAAAGACTAGTGTGGTCTCCTTTAAGGCCCCGAACCGGTGGAAAACAGTACTCAAGCCGCTGAATCACTTACAAATGCCTTCTACCAGCACCTGCAGGACTGCATGGATAAGGCAATCCCAAGCAAAACAAAGACTCTTTGTACCAAAGGCAAGCGCCCAGTCTGGTGGACCCCAGCCATAAACAAACTCTACAACAAAAGGAGGAAGCTACTACAAGATAGAGCAAAATCCTTAAAAGGTAAGACACCCTTGATCACTATAAGTAAAAACTAAGAGCTCTCATAAAATCATCTAAAGCAAATTTCGAGAGAAAAATAGCTAAAGACTCAAAAGACAATCATAAGGCCTTCTTTAGCTATGTTAGAAACCTAGGAGGTAACTCCCAGATATGCTCAGAACTAGTTCAAAATGATGTGAAGATTACTGATCCTACAGACATTGCCAACATACTGGCTGACAGGTTCAGTGCAATCTTCTCCCCTCCCCAAAAGGAGAGATATCTATACCAAACGATTGCAGCCCCCCAACATCTCCAGCGCCCAAGTGAGAACTGCTCTCTCCAAAGCAAAAACACAGCATCCATGGGACCTGATGGTGTCCCTGGCTGTGTGCTCCACGAACTCAATGAGGAATTAAACCCACAGCTAGGACAGCTGTTTAATCAAAGTCTTACCTCTGGATACGCACCCAGGAGTGGCGCACTGCAACTGTGGTCCCACTTCACAAAGGCGGTGCCTCCACCGACCCTGGAAATTACCGCCCATCAGCTTGACAAGCCTTATCTGCAAAGCCATGGAGAGGATCATAATGGACCTCATAAATAAAGACATAGGAATTTGCAGACTTTGGATCCAACCCAGTTTGGCTTTGTCAAAGGCAGATCATGCCTTTTAAACTTGGTTGACTTTTTCAAACAGTCACCAAAGCCATTGATGAGGGAAAGGCAGTCCATACAGCCTACCTCGATCTGGCTAAGGCCTTCGATACAATACCCCACTCGGGTATCATTGAAAAACTCATCAGCTTAAATGTTAACCCATACATCACAAGATGGGTTGCAAACTGGCTGAGTGACAGAACCCACAGGGTCAGAGTTGCTGGCGCCATGTCAGACTCAAAGCCTGTCACAAGTGGTGTCCCACAGGGCTCAGTCCTGGGCCCACTCTTGTTTGGCATCTACTTTTCCAAGTACAAGCAAACACAGGAGGGTTATGGCTGACAAAGTTTGCAGATGACTGCAAACTGGGCCATAGTAGAAAACACATCTGACACAGATATCCTTCAGAAGGGTCTCACAGAAATGGATAACTGGTGCCAGAGCCACGGCCTAAAGTTAAATGCCAAAAATGCATAGTCATACCCTTCGGAAAAACAAGGTTACCCCTAGCTACCAAATAGGTGGCAATCCACTGAGCACAGAAGAAGTTATCAGGGACCTGGGGACCCAGGTTGATAGTAGTCTGTCATTCGACACCCATGTAGCTAAAGTAGTCAGGAAGACCTTCTACATTGCCCACCTTATCATGAAGGGATTCTCATCTAGATCAAGGGAGGTCATAGTCTCCCTTTACTCATCACTCATCAGACCAATGATTGAGTACAATGCCCCATTCGAATGTATCTGACCCGACACTTGCAGCAGCTGGAGAGGCCACAAAAGTTCCTCACCAAAAGGATAAAGGGTCTCAAATCTGTCCTATGCTGCCCGACTGAAAGAACTCCAGCTCTATTCAGTCGCTTACCGCTTGCTCAGAGGTGACCTTTGCCTAACATACAAGGCCATGTCAAACCCAGATTTGATGAATATGCTTCACCTCAAAAAATCTAGATCCATCAGAGCCACAAGGGCGGGAGACTTAAACCTCGACACGGCTATTAATAGGACGTGCTGGAGGGATAGATTCATCACCCAAAGACTCCCTATGCTGTGGAACAAAATCCTGGTACATGTGAGACAGAGCACCTCGCTGGCCTTGTTCAAGAGAAATCTTGACCAATGGATGGGAGATCGCAGATATACCCCAGGGATTACCTCAGTGTCACTGCTCGACAGAGGCACAGCAAAATAATGGGTATAGTTCCCCATACTAAAGGGGTGGCGTAAGCCACAACGATGGGCTAGGCTTGTAAATGCCCTCGGGCAGATAGCCTAGTATGAACCTATGAACCTATGAACCTATTAGTGGTGGATTGAGTTTTTTGTGCTTTACAGATCTGTCCCTCATATGTGCTTGACTAAATGCCGAAGAGGGATGAACAATTTGATGATCGCAGAGAACGTTCCCTCCCTTTTGCAAAGTTCGCAGATGACTGCAAACTGGGAGCCATTATTGAATCCCCAAATGATGTGGATATTCTACAAAAGGGCCTTACAGAAGCAAATACTTGGTGCTAGGGCCATGGGCTCAAGCTTAATGCCAAGAAATGTACAGTTATCCCCTTTGGGAAAACCTATGTACCCATGAATTACCACATAGGTGGCAGTACACTAAACAGCGAAAGTGTGATGAGAGACTTAGGGGCACAGGTGGACAGTGGTCTCACCTTCAATAACCACATTGCCACAACAGTCAGGAAATCTTTCTATGTGGCACACCTCATTACTAAAGGCTCTTCATCCAGAAAAAAGGAGGGTAGAGCACTGAACCAAGTGGATATATTTCAGGCTCAGCTTGCCTGCAACACCTTATTCATGTGTGTGCTAACCCTAGCCCTGCTCATTACGTTACTAAAAACTCTTTCCCTAACTGTACCACTACACAAGACTAAAGAACACAGAACACACCCTACACCAAGCATGCAAAATAGTAAACTTATCCCTTTACCTAACCGTAACACATGCACACCAACCACTAAAACCTTTTCAATCAAACATTCATTTTCCTACTCATGGCTACTTACAAGCAGTATAAAATGACCATTCAGCTTTCAGTCAAATGTGCTTTTGATGTATTGTGTTTTTCACCCCCTCAGAAACCTTTTAGTTAAATATGCTTTTGATATTTTGAGCTGCAACCATATCTGTCTATCTTTCTATCTATCTATATGTGTGTGTGTGCAAAATTTGCACTTTATATTCAGAATTATTGTTTACTGATATTGCGTGTGTGTTTTGCTTCTCAGTGGAGATTGCAGGTCCTTATCTGTTGTGTTCCTAATGCTGTTGCATATAAAACTTGGCTAACTAGTGATGGACACCTTTACACTGTGTAGTAGTATGACTCGTGGTATTATTGTGATATTAGTGGATTGTTGTTGCCATAGTTTCCTGATATAATCCCCATATCTCTCAATCTTCCATCTCCAAAATGTAGGATATTACCTCTCACAATGTGTAGCAAATGGGCAATATGTGGGAACATTTACTAACTTCAACTAGTAACAGCTCACAACATGGTTATTAATGTTTTTGTCTTACTTTAAATGAGTTCTTTTTATGAATTAATATGATTCTGTATTATTTATTATTGATATTGTTAAAATAAATAATGGCAATGAAAGTGTGCCAAACCCTTTCAATATGGAACAGCATGGAAATGAATGTTTAAAACCTTAAAATAAGGGATTTCTTCATGATGAGTCATAGTTGACTGATATGCAGTCCCATCTCCCTTCTCCCAGGTGATATTTTGTTGACTGGTAGTTTGCTGTACGCTGTGATTTACTAAGTGCAGTTTATGTATATCTATCATTTGATTTGTGCAGTATAATATGTGGAGTTTTCACTGTCTGTCATAACTGCATGATTTTTTTCACTGGTAGTTGTGCAAGATTGTACTGCGCTCTGTCATGTGCTGTCTGTCAGTGATTATATGTACTTCTGTTTCTGGCCTGTACAAAGTACAGATAATCCATGTGCCTTGAAATGGTAGTCAGTGTTGATTCTCAGTATGTGTTAGTCATTTTGTGTGTTTGCCAATATTTGCTGAGGATGTACTTAAGGTTTTCCTATAATGGACCAAACTCTATTGTGCCACCCTGTCACAATGTTTTGCGCCCTTTACAAGGTATATTCATTAGTACAGCACTGCTGTTTATCATGCACTGGGCTACTGGATTTCAAAACGCAACAGAGTTTATAGAAATTGTGGCTGGATGGGCAAAGTTCCCTCACTGAAGATTGGATAGGGCACAAAGCCCTCCTATAAAACTGTTTCCCATGTTTTTGCACAAGCTTATTACATAATTTGTAATAGTATGACTGCATTTTAGATGTTATATTTTTAATGTTCTGCATCTTGTCTAGTAGTGTATCTCCAGCCAGAGCTCTAGAAAGAACATCGCCCAGTGTCCATGCAGGAATTTCAGAACATACAGATATTGGTGGTACGGCAGTAGCGTTGTTACCTCACAGCAAGAGGTTCTCTCGTTCGATTCTCGGCTGGGCTTGGGAGTGTCTTCTGTGTGGAGTCTGCATGTCCTCCCCGCAGTTGGGTAGCGTTCGAAAGGCATGCGTGCGTAAATGGGCGTGCCTTCGTTGAAGGTTGGGTGTTGAGCTGGCACCTTGGCGTTTCGTAAAAATCTACTGCCAATCATTAGCGGACCGGAGTTTCGCTGTGGTGACCCCTTACTGGGAAAAGCTGAAAGACAAACAACAACAGATATCATCAAACCATTTTCTCACAGCTTGACATTCTTCACATGAATGATCAAGAAGTTAATTTGCAGCAAGTGATTCTTTTTGGAAGCCCTGAATTATGTAGCAGTGATTACACCTCTGTCATATGTGTTAGCTGGTACTGGTCTTTACATGCGCCACAGAATTTGAGTAAGATGGAAAAAGCAACCATGTGGTGTACTTTTTGGGAACTCTGACCATGCTGTGTTACTGGATGCTTTTTATTATACTTCAGCAACATCATTTGACAAATACTGGCTTATTCTGCATACACAGTGATATGTTGCCTCAGTCTGTGTGGTCAATAAGTAATATTATGTATATGGGTATGTGTGTGTAGTATGTATAGGTAATGTTATGTATATAGGTGTATGTGTAGCACGAATAGGTAACATTATGCATATAGATGTGTATTTATTTATTTATTTTTTTATTTCAGCTTGTTAACCGGGAAAGTCCATTGGGCCAAGGTAGCCCGTTTTCAATAGAGGCCCGAGGAGAAAAGCTCCAGACAGAAAGACAACATACAATATACAATGTATTAGTACAGCATATGAGAACAACAGTTTAACATTCAATATACAGCAAGGCAATAATTTACATATCTTGAAATATATAAGCTGAGTCAATCACTTATAAGATATTAGCAAAAACAATAAATTTATGTTCATTTAATGCACTACATGTATTTAGGCAAAGGAATTTTAGAGAGATGAATTGAAGCAGTGGTAGAGATTAGAGTAGAATAGAATAGGGATAGGTATCAGGAATCAGGTAGGATGGGTACAGGAGCACTCCCAGAGGGAGTAGAGGTGAGAGTGGAGTACGGTTTTAATGGATGGTAGGTTAGGGGTAGTTCTAATGTGAGGGGGAAGAGAGTTCCATAATATGGCAAGGGGGAATGATAGTAGAAGTTGCCCTGGAGCATGTAAAGGCTTGTAAAGTTCTAAGAGGTTCTGATTTGTGGATCTAAGTGTTCTATGTGACTGGTGAAGTTTTAGGGAAGAGGAGAGTGATGGACAGTTAGAATGTTTGAAAATTAGCTTGTGTGCTGTAGTTAGTTGAATGAAATTTAGGTAGGTAGGGAGTTCCAACCAATTTAGAGCATGTAATGAGTTGCAATGGTGAGTAGAGGATTTGGATCCTGTGGCAAACTTTGAAATTTTGTTATAACATGAGGAAAGTTTAGATTTTAGGGATGATTTGGAGGTTAGAGAGTAGCAGAGCTCCATACAAAAGGTAGGAGGTAGGTGGTAGATAGGAGTTGTCTAGAAAACAGAGAAATGTAGTGCCAGTGTCGATAAAGCATACCAAGTTTTTGATGAGTCTTTTTAATATTGATTTGTAGGTGGATATAAAATTTTAGCAGGTCATCGATAAGAACACCCAGAAGTTTTGTATGGGGAACTATTTCAATAGTTGTTTTGTTTAGGCTAAGTATAGAGAAGGATGCTTTGTCAGCAGCAGCATGTCTAGAAGGGGTAAAGATCATTATTTTAGATTTGGAGGCATTTAGGGCTAGGTGATTGTCAAGCATCCAGGGCTCAGTGGAGGAGAAGGCTTCTTGCGTAAGGTTTATTAGTAAAGGAAGAGTTTTGGCTGAGCAGATGATAGTGGAGTCGTCTGCGTATTGCACCAGTTTAGCATTGGGGATCTTTTGGTGGAAATCATTGATGAAAATCTTAAATAGCAAAGGACCCATAATAGAGCCTTGGGGTACACCTGTGGGGGTGTGAAGGAAAGAGGAAGTGCAGTAGTTCCATTTTAAAGCTTGTTCTCTGGCTGAGAGATAGCTGGAGAACCATTTGATAGACGAAGAGGAGAAATTAAGATGGGAGAGTTTAGAAAGTAGAAGCACATGAGAGACAGTGTCGAAAGCTTTAAATAAGTCAAGGAGGAGCATAGAAACTATGTTCCCAGAGTCACAAGCAGAGTTAATGATTTTGAGGAAGGAAAGAAGGGCAGTGGTGGTGCTATGTCCTGGTATAAACCCGTGTTGGGTAGGATTTAGGAATTGGTTGTCCAATAGGTAGGGTAATAGTTGGA
Organism: Protopterus annectens; assembly: GCF_019279795.1. Taxonomy (NCBI): domain Eukaryota; kingdom Metazoa; phylum Chordata; order Ceratodontiformes; family Protopteridae; genus Protopterus; species Protopterus annectens. Next base: position 1,482,075,270 of record NC_056735.1, on the reverse strand, counting down.
GGTGAATACATTTTTCGAGTATCTTAGAGATAGGGGATAGGATAGCAATAGGGCGAACGTTGGAGATTGAACAGTTTGTACCCACTTTATGGAGGGGGATGATGAAGGCTTTTTTCCAGAGGTATGGTACATAGGACTCCTGAATGGAGCAATTGATTAGGATGCTGACTGGAAGGGCTATGCCATCAGCAGCTAGTTGGAGAAATTTGGATGGAATGTCATCTGGGGCATTAGAGCAAGGTTTTAACTTTTGTAAGAGCTTGTATAGGTAATATTATGTAAATATGTATATGTGTAGTATGTATGTATGTATGTACATATGTAGGATGTAGTTATGTATTTGTTTCTTTACATTTTTTAATCAGAAAGGTCCAGATGGGAGGGACCATCTTCAATGGAGACTAAAAACATGCAAACACAAGTAATATTAAACAACATGCACAATAAAGTACAAGCAATAGCAGAATAAGTTAATATTTTATGCATATTTAGAAATAATTGAGACTTTATTGTTTGATTACTTAATGGCTTCTACATTGGTAAGAACAGTATATAACGTCAAGCATTTTACAGGTGCGGCTTTTAGCAGAACATCATTATCCGTACTTCAAACATTTCTATGGTGCCATGCAAAGTAGGCTGTGCTCATCTAATTCAGCTACAGGAATTAGTAGTAAAGAGCTATATATAGTTTAGAGTTTCAGGTTTAGAAGTGTGACATATGTGTTGCTGCCTTCCTTTTCTATTGTTTGCCTTATGGATTGTTCTTGTGCTGTTTTATCAGGTAGCTGTAATTGTTTATCTACTGACACCCCTTTTGTTCGTTACTTCATGTATTATTCTTACATTAGTGCCTCTGGTATCCTTAGTTCTAGCTTTCATTTTCATAGAATGTTGTGACTGCAGCTGCTTTCCCTGCTGGAGGTGAGTGACCACGTGCTGTGTTGTTCAACAGTTTCAGTACATTACTTTTACAGCGCATCATTAACTTTTGGGGACAGCATCAGTAGTTTTTTTTACCACTTTTTTTTTTTTTTTGTAATATGTATGCACCCAGGTATGTGGAAATGATGTACCCATCTCACTGCAGCTGTCCTATTTACACTGTGTTGTGTGATAGGAAGTACATGAACTTCATGGGTGCTTACCATAATGACAAATGTCTTAGAAGAGATCCATCAGAGTTAACTGTTAGAACTCAGGTCTGGGGCATGCATTTGTTCAGCCAGTAAATCTTTTCCATGTTATTAACCTCTCCTTCCTGCAGATGATGCATTTCTATTTCCATGTATATCTATTTCTGATCTTTGTGAAAACTCCTGCCTCTACTGCCTGAGGAATGATAAATAACAGGAACTAGACTCTATAGCAAGGAAAAGAGATGGTGGGAGAGAAGGTTACCTCTGACTGACCTCTTCTTAAAGATCTATTGTTATGGTGAAAACCCATAACTTTTGTAGCTCATAGGTGCATAGGTTCATGGGAGATTACTAGGCTAAAGACTCAAGAGCTCTTACAAGTCTAGCCAGTTTTACCTAGACATTACTCAAATTTATATCCTTTGGGGAAAGATAGCAAGGGTTGGCAAGTGGGGTTTTGATAATTTTTACAGACTGCCTCGGTCTATAAGGGATATGGGTGTCACCTAAGGAGTGAACTTATGATTTCCCATCCATTGGTTCAGACTGCACTTGAAGATGGTCAAGGAAGGGCTCTGATTCATGTGTATAGGAAGCCTATTCTAGAGGAGGGGTAATCTCTGGGATGCATATCTGTCTCTCCATCATGATCTACACATATCAGAGATCAGGTCTAGATCTTTGGAGCAGGTAATCCTCATGCAGTTAGTTTTACGAATATGCAATATTTTCATCAGGGATGGGTCACAGACTGCCTTGTAGGCCAGGCACAGATCATCCCTCACTAATTGGTAGGGAACTGAATACAGTGATAGGGATTTTATTCAATCTGCATCTGACATGTTTGTTATAACCTATATTTTTTGGTGGGAAACCTCTGAGCATGCTCCAGTTGTTGCAGGTGCCTAGTGAGGTACATGGCAAAGGGTGCATTGTACTTAATTATTGGTCTGATGATGGCAGAATACAGTGGTTCTATGACATCCTGAGATCTGGATGCCATGCCCTTACTTATAAGCTGAGCCACATAGAAGGCTTCCCTTACCACCATGGACACATTTATTTATTTATTTTATTTTATTTTACATTTGTTAACTGGGAAAGTCCATCTGGACATGTGTCCTTTTTCAGTGGAGGCCCGGGGAGAAAAGCTCTGCAAAATCATACAATACAGCATAGACAGTACAGTGTATAGTTACAACATAACATATTAGAAAAACATTAAGTTGATACTATTTTAATATATAAAAAGTATTAGTTTTAAGTCATAAATAGTTATGCAGGAGATTGAGTAGGACATTTTTGTAAGACTATATACAACAGAGATGATCATATGAGTGAAATACTTTCTGAGGGGTTGGACTTAATTCATTTTAGGGAGTTTTTAAGTAAGGGAGTACAGATAAGATGAAACATAAGTAATAGATAGAATGGAGTTTAGATATAGGCATTAATGCTTAAGGAAATGTTCTAGAGTAGAAGTGAGGGATGTAAGGGGGTGTTAGGAGTCTAACCTGGGCTATGGCAGGTGTATGGCAGGACACATTGTGGTCAAAGTTCAATCTATCCGATTACCCAGATCACTCACCACAGGGTCCCCTCTTGGGGGGGTGGGGGTGCTATCAATGTTGTAATTTGCAGGGGTATTTGATTTCCCCAAGGGGTATTATTATCGTGCCTTATTCATATTTAGTTTGAGGCTATGGCTCTGACACCAATCTTTAGTCTGCATCAGACCTTTCTGTAGGATATCAACATCATCTGGGGAGTCAGTGATTGCCCCCAACTTGCAGTCATCAGCAAACTTGGTCAGCCAAAGGCCATCTACATTTACCTTGACATCTGAGAAGTATATCCCAAACAGGAGGTGGCCCAGCACTGAAATGTGTGGTACTCCACTGGTTACTGTCCTCTTGCTGGATGTGGAATCCCCCACTCGAAATCTGTGAGCCATTTGGCTATCCATTTGGTGATATCGAGGTTTATGCCCACTTTTGAGAATTTATCTATAATACCCAAGTGGGGTATTGTGTCAGATGCCTAGGCCAGTTCAAGGTAGGTGTTATGCACTATCTTACTTTCATCCATGGCCTTGGTGCCTTTCTCAAACAAGTCCACCGTTTGAGCAAGCAGGACTTGCCCTTGGCAAAGCCGAACTGGGTTGGGTCTAGAGTCTGGAGATTTCCTATGCCATTGTTAATCAGGTCCATGATTATCCTTTCCACAGCCTTGTATATGAGGGTAGTCAGACTTATGGGTCAGTATTTTCCTGGGTCTGTTGATGGTCCCCCCTTGTGCAGAGGGATGACTGTTGCTGTCCTCCACACTACTGGGACAAAGCCTGTCTGGAGACTGTGGTTAAATAGAAATCCAAGTGATTCTGCTAGGTCATATTTTAAGCTATTTAATAGGTACCCTGGGATTCCATCAAGGCTCATTGATGTCATGTTTCTAGCTTTAGAGAGTGCAGTGATGACCTGTTATTTTGTGATAACAGGCAAAAGAATGGTAGGGGATATTTTGTGGAGAGTGACTGGAGGTGATGAGTGGGTGACATTTGAGCTGAATTTATCAATCAGCAAGTTTGTTATTTCTTCTGGCTGAGCATAGGTAGTGCTATCTACAGTCAACTCAGCACATTGTCGATTGCTTCCCCCAAGAGTTCAGACATAATTAAAAATGCTTTGTGGTTATCCTTTGCTTGGGAGGCTATATTAGTCTCAAATTTAGCTTTTGAAGACTTGACTTATTCCCTGATTTGCCTTTTAAGACTAATAAGGGATCTTTTCTCTGTTGTGCACCACTTACTGCTAGGCAGAAATGTCTTTCTTCTGTTGTATAGTCTATTTATGTTAGGGGGTCCACCAGGATGACTTGATTTTCTGGCTAGACCTGGGTTTACTTCAATCAGGTATTGCCGTTTTTATGCAGTTGTTTAAGTCGTTGTACAGGGCATTCATGTATACTTCTGCACAGGCCTCTATGTTTTGGGGGTTAGGGGGAGCTTGAAAGTTATCTACGTTATTACTAAATAGAAGGTAATTTGCCTTGGAAAAATTCTTTAGGGTTGGATGGGAGTACTGCTGTTATATTTATTTCAAAGGAGACTGATTTATGATCCGATATTTCCAATGAGGACATTACGCTGGGGGGGGGGGGTGCAATGCTTCCCATGTTTGTGAGTGCTATGTAAAGGGTATTTGAGCGCCCCAAGTGGGAGTGCAGACCAACTGTTCCACAGCTTTTGCATTGCAAAGTCCAGGAATCACTGAGCCTGCATGTAAGTGATCATATATGTTTCCCAATGTATGGAGGAGTAGTTAAAATCACCCATGAGTAGTATGTTGGGCTGAATGATAAGTGATTCTAGTAACTTCAGGTATGTGGAGTGGTTTTCATGATTTATGGTTGGGGACCTGTAGCTAGTGATGACATGGTGTGAGATTTTGCCTATGGTCAGCTGGACATGGAGTAGCTCAAGTGAATCATCTTGCTTGACCAATCCGGAGGTGTGATTGTTTTTTATGTAAATGGAAACACCTCCTCCTTTCATTTTTTCCTTTTCAGAGGGCAGTCTGAATATGTGATAAGTAGTGTAGCCTTTCACTGCTGGAGTGTTTTCCTCAACCTTGAATCACTTCTCTGTAACTGCACATATGTAAGCATTCTCCAGAGTGAAGCGAGCTTCCAGGGAATGCAGTTTCTTAAGAATCCTAGCATTGAGCAGTAATACTTTCAGTTTGGCATTAGAATTTGTTATGTTGGTAGGTCTGTTGGTTTGGCACTGCCTAAAAAAGGCATTGTGGGGGTGGCTAATACCTTGACCAGTATTTGAAAGCCTACCTGCAACAGGTACAGACCATGTTTGTTGATCTTGTCGTCCCAGGGAGCCAAATACTGAATTCCCTTGGAATGACACCAGTAGCTAAGCCAGTTATTGAGGTTAATCATTTTCTGTTTGTATTGTGGTATCATTCTTGGTGGGGGTAGAATGCTGCTCAGAGTGAGGCTCATACCAGCATGTGACACACATTTAGAAAGATCCATCATGTCTCTCTTCATATAGTCCAGGGAGTTGCATCTTAGGTTATTCACACCCACATGGACTATGACTGAGTCATACTGGTGGTTGTGGTTGAGGGACCTGAGTGCCTGCATGATCTGGTGAATCCTAACCTGTGAGAGGCAACTGACTGTAACCCTCTCTTTATCCAAACTGGTGAGGGGGGTGTCAGTGTCTCTCACAATGAAGTCTACTATGACCAAGATATTTGAATGTGTGGTGTTTTGCCTTAGGGGCTTGCTTGGGGAAACACTGTGATGTATATTTTTATGTGTAGTGGTCGGTGTTCATTTGGTTTTGTTTGCATGTGGTTACTGAGGGCAGCATATGGGAGGCCTCTGAGGTTTTGGAAAGTTACTTGTCAGTATCTCTGCATACATGAGTTTGTGTCGAGATCTCATTTAGCTACGGAAATTATGTGTTTTGTGCTGACAACCTGTTTGTCATATCCAGGGTTGGGAGGGTGGCCTAATGGTTGAGGTGTTTGCCTTACAAACACAAGGTGCAGGGTTTGAGTCTCACAAGGGATAATTGTCTAGGCTTAAAATGGCTCACAAGGGCAGTTAGCCTAGTATGAATCTATGAAACTATGAAACTGATAAGAGGATATCATGTATAAGTTCCCATGTAGCCTAAATGGATGTCCTGTTACATGGATGTACGCTTCACTGCAAAGGCCCCCAAAACAGGTACACAATTGGGAAGTGAAGTACAGTATAATAATGTCTTGTAAAGGTATTTAGCATCAATCAGGTTGGATTTGCACAAATATATGTAGTGGCATTTCAGAAGAAAACAAAGTGTCCAGTGCTCTCATATAAATGTGACTTAGTTATTTTGGTGAGCTATTTTTCATGGGATGTATATCAGAAGTAAATACAGAATGAGAGCCATCGCAAGAGTCACCGTGTTAGTGACTTTATTGTCTTCTTTGCTGTCAGTAAAGTAGACAAACAGCTGATCTTCCTTATAGATACTCTCTGTATTACTGACATGCTATGTACTACTACTCTGATGAGTGTGATGGCTACCATCAAATAGTTTTCTGAAGAGCAATTTGAAAGCAGGGGAAGATGCCAGTTGAAAGGATGATCATGTTAGCTTTTATAGCACAAAACAGAGATCTCATGGTGGAATGGATATCAGTATAGAACTCAACAGAAAAATTCCCTTGAGAAAAGCCATGGAAACTTTGAGAGAGTCTGGAAACTGGAAGTCTTGACTTGTATGCTAGTTAATAATGGTTGCCATATGGACCTTGATGATAGAGTAAAGCAGCTCAGTGTAGTACATTTTGGTGAAGTACAGAAGCTTTTTGGGTTGGGTATGATGTATGAGTCCTATATCCTTTCTTGTTGATGTAATACCAATATTGTTCAGCTGGATGACTGACACCTAGAGGTAAGGTCTGTCGAAGGTCTACATTCCTTTAGATGAAGCAAATATGGAATTGCATGGCTTATTGTGAAAATTTCATACCCTATAGGTTCTTGTATCAAATGTTTGTGTGCAAACAAGAATGTGTCTTACCTAATCGGAGAATTTCGGCTGTCAGTGGAAATGGAGGACCCATACTATAAAGCATAAGACTTTGAGATCTGGATGGCTTCTCCTTGAGGAATGAGACAATAGGCTTTTGTGTTGTTTTAGTCCTCGGGTTGGTCTTGAAAGTATGGCGGGAGAAGAGAGAATCTGAGTTGGCCAGTATGGGTCCGTCAGGATCACCTTCAGTCAAACCTACTTGCGTTTGATGAAAATCATCATCATCCAATGGATGATGGTAATAGTAGGGTGTAGACCTTTGTTCCACCACTGCTACAAGGAAGTCTCTTCTGTGATGTTCCATTGTTGGAATCAATGAGGAGTAATGTGATGTTCCATTGCTGGAATCAATGAGGAGTAATGTGATGTTCCATTGCTGGAATCAATGAGGAGTAATGTGATGTTCCATCGCTGGAATCAATGAGGAGTAATGTGATGTTCCATCGTTGGAATCAATGAGGAGTAATGTGATGTTCCATTGTTGGAATCAATGAGGAGTAATGTGATGTTTCATCGTTGGAATCAATGAGGAGTAAGGTGATGTTCCATTGCTGGAATCAATGAGGAGTAAGGTGATGTTCCATTGCTGGAATCAATGAGGAGTAATGTGATGTTCCATCGTTGGAATCAATGAGGAGTAATGTGATGTTCCATTGTTGGAATCAATGAGGAGTAATGTGATGTTTCATCGTTGGAATCAATGAGGAGTAAGGTGATGTTCCATTGCTGGAATCAATGAGGAGTAAGGTGATGTTCCATTGCTGGAATCAATGAGGAGTAATGTGATGTTCCATCATTGGAATCAATGAGGAGTAAGGTGATGTTCCATTGCTGGAATCAATGAGGAATAAGGTGATGTTCCATTGCTGGAATCAATGAGGAGTAAGGTGATGTTCCATTGCTGGAATCAATGAGGAATAAGGTGATGTTCCATTGCTGGAATCAATGAGGAGTAATGTGATGTTCCATTGCTGGAATCAATGAGGAGTAATGTGATGTTCCATTGCTGGAATCAATGAGGAATAAGGTGATGTTCCATTGCTGGAATCAATGAGGAGTAAGGTGATGTTCCATTGCTGGAATCAATGAGGAATAAGGTGATGTTCCATTGCTGGAATCAATGAGGAGTAATGTGATGTTCCATTGCTGGAATCAATGAGGAGTAATGTGATGTTCCATCGTTGGAATCAATGAGGAGTAAGGTGATGTTCCATTGCTGGAATCACTGAGGAGTAAGGTGATGTTCCATTGCTGGAATCAATGAGGAGTAATGTGATGTTCCATTGCTGGAATCAATGAGGAGTAATGTGATGTTCCATTGCTGGAATCAATGAGGAATAAGGTGATGTTCCATTGCTGGAATCAATGAGGAGTAAGGTGATGTTCCATTGCTGGAATCAATGAGGAGTAAGGTGATGTTCCATTGCTGGAATCAATGAGGAGTAATGTGATGTTCCATTGCTGGAATCAATGAGGGGTAATGTGATGTCCCATTGCTGGAATCAATGAGGAGTAATGCCGATATCTGGTATTGGTCAGGGAAGCAAAGTAATCACATAGTGGTATCCCCCACCTCTGCATTATGCACTTAAATATGGCTATACGCAAGGACCATAAGTATGGTAACAGTATGCATTAAATCACATTGTCCAGAAGTGAGTTGGCTAGACCTGGAATGTGTGTTGCTGTCAGAAACCTGTGATTTTGAATAGTCTTTTACCAGGTCTTTACTGTATTGCTGCATAGTATGAGTATTCACTCCATTTCTTGTTGATGTTAGATACTTTTACTATGTTGTTCAACTGGATAGCTATGGCACATTTTGAGTACACTGCTATCAAATTATTGTCCTCCTTGGACCATGCCCTACACTGTCTGCTCACTATAATGCCCCCTTCCACACCAAGGCAGACTCATCAATTATCACTGTAGCCTTGGTTTCATTTGGATGAATGGATGATCCATCAAAAGCCTGTCTGGTGATACCCACCATGATGCATGAAATTTTCAAGTTTTAGACACACTGCCTGTTTACTCATGGAGTCTGTGGGCAGGGACCATCGTACTGTGAAAACCTGTTGTATAAACTATATGTGGGCATGGTACTTGGTATCATACAGTTAGTTGCCACCCTGAGTCTAGGAATAGTGTCAGCAGAGTGTATGTGCTGTCTGCAGAATGTCTGGCATGGTTTCTAGTGGTATGAAGGCTACGAATTGATTTACCAGCCTATGAAGGTAAGTTGTTGGGTAGTAGATATTTTTTTAGTGTTTACAGTGACCCATAAGGAGTGTGGCAGATTGACAGATGTAACAAGGACGCCAATTGTTTCTCTTTGAGGTCTTTTCATGATGCATCTATGAGCCAGTCATCCATTTAGGGAAAATCTGGGATCCCTTCAGCTTTAAGTGCGCTGATATAGTGGACATACATTTTGTGAACAAACTGGAGACTGCAGTAACCTCAGAAGGAAGGACTTGAAAAAAAAAAGGAAAGTTTGACTTCAAGCAGTAAGCAAAGTTATTATCAGGATTGCCTTGTCTTTTGATCCAGTAGCAGGTATCCTTGATATCCAAAGAGCATATCCAGTCTCCTTTAGATAAATATGAGAGGACTGACTGAAAAGTACACGTGTGTGTGGACTCCTTGGGTATATCCATCCATCCATCCATCCATCCATCCATCCATCCATCCATCCATCCATCCATCCATCCATCCATCCACATGTTGGTTTAGATTACTGAGGTCTGGAATAGATATGAGGTTCTTGATCTTTCTTAGTACTTTAGACTAGTAAATGAGCCCTTGCTGTTCTGCTGGAAATTCTTGAATGTTTTCTTTCAAGAGCAGCTTTTGTACCGCCTTCCTTTCTGGTGTCCTTTGATGGTGTGGGACACCTGGCAAAGGAAGACTTGCCATTGTGGTAGAAAAAAATGGAACAGAATAATACACCTATGGTCAGTCTCCCTTACATGTTTAGTTTTGGTGGTTGTATTCTGCTGAGGCAAATAGCAACAGATTCTCCCCCAATTATCTCCTAGCAGAGGCAGTTGTGTAGGTAGTAGAAGCACTCTGACCCTCTCTGCGGTTGGTCATAGACTCCTGAATATCCCCTTCCACCTTAACCTCTAGGCCATAAACCACAGTGAAAGGAGTTGGGAGTGAATCCCTTACTCTTATCATCTTGGTGTTGTTGCCATGGCTGCAGGTTGTACAGAAAACAAAGCAGATGCTAACTTCTTTGAATCCTAGAGAAGATGAAATCAAATTCCCCTCAGGTTCTGGCTGCAAGAGAGTGTCCTTTCTCCTGCATCACCTTATGCTGGTAATCAGTTTTAGGGCTGAACATTGGTGGGGAGGGGCATCTTTAAAAGATGAGATGACAAATGCTAATAGTGGTTCCAGGAGCATGTGTTTCACCTTCCATGGTATTATACACTAGATAGACCATAAGACTGTCAGGTGTGGTCTACTTGGACATCTATGCCTTGATTTGTTCCTTCAGAGATCAGTGAAGAAGTTCATCTACCACACTGTGCAGTTTATCGGATAGCTCAGACTGACAATACAGCACATGCATAATGTTTAAAGCAATCCTAAATCAAACACTGGACCCCACCCTGTTTGGGTTTGTGAAGGGCCTATCTTGTCTCCTGAATCTGATTGACTTCTTCGAATCAGTCTCCAGAGCTGTGGACGAGGGTAAGGTGGTCCACACAGCCTATCTGGACCTCGCCAAGGCCTTTGACACCATCCCCCACTCTGGAATCATATGTAAACTTACTAAGCTGGGCATAAATCCCTATGTCACTCGATGGGTTGCCAACTGGCTTACTGACAGAACCCACACTGTAAAAGTAGCCGACTCCAAATCCAGCTCCAGATAAGTGACAAGTGGAGTACCTCAGGGTTCAGTCCTGGGACCACTCTTGTTTGGCATCTACTTCTCTGAAGTACAGGCCAACACTAAGGGACTCTGGCTAACAAAGTTCGCAGATGACTGCAAACTGGGAGCCATTATTGAATCCCCAAATGCTGTGGATATTCTACAAAAGGGCCTTACAGAATCAGATGCCTGGTGCCAGAGCCATGGGCTCAAGCTTAATGCCAAGAAAGTATAGTTATCCCCTTTGGAAAAAGCATGTACTCATGAATTACCACATAGGTGGCAGTACACTAAACACTGAAAGTGTGATGAGAGACTTAGGGACACAGGTGGACAGTGGTCTCACTTTCGATAACCACATCGCCACAACAGTCAGGAAATCCTTTATGTGGCACACCTCATCACTAAGGGCTTTTCATCCAGAAAAAAGGAGGTAATTGTCCCACTGTACTCATCCATCATTAGATCCATTATAGAGTATAATGCCCCGTTTGGTATGTACCTCACAAGACATCTGCAACAGCTGGAAAAGCCACAGAAATACCTCACTAAAAGAATCACAGGCCTAAAGCAGATGCCATATGCTGACCGTCTAAAAAACTCCAGCTATACTCTGTGGCATATCGTCTAGTCAGAGGTGATCTCTGCTTAACATACAAGACCATGTCAAACCCTGAGCTGTTGGACATGCTCCACTTAAATCCCTATCCCTCAGAGCCACACACTTCAGGGATCTAAACCTTGTCATCACAATGAACAAAAAATGTTGGAGGGATAGGTTCCTGACCCAGAGACTCCCCATACCCTGGAATAGACTGCCCATACATGTCAAGCAGAGCGCCTCATTGGCCCTCTTCAAAAGGAACCTTGATGATTGGATGGGAGATAGGAGATTCTCTCCGGGGATCATGTCAGTCGCCCTGCTAGACAGGGGTCCAGAGAAGTAAATATTGTGGGAAGAAATATCCAGGGAATTGTTATGGCTAGGCTTGTATAAGCCCTAGGGCCGATAGCCTAGTACCAACCTATGAACCTAATCCTGGCTAGGGATGAGGATGCAACACTCACTTCTCAAACTAATTCTTCACTTATATAACACCTTATCTGAAGGGTTGACAGCTGCAGTGTGGGGAGTAGGGTTCTAAACATCAGGGCTGCTTTTGAAATAGTGATGCCCTGTTTCAGTTATCTGTGTATGTGGTTCATTCTTGGAGGGCAAGAATTCCTTCAGTTGCCTGCGTACTGGAGCCACTGTATATAGGCTTTTTACTTTGGTTGCAGGCATCATGCGTTTGTACTGCTGGGACAATTTTCAGACTTTTTGCAGTATACATTGTCAGTAGGAACTAGTTTTGTGGTCCAAGCTCTCCTTTCCTGGATCTTTGCACAAAGGATTAGTCCAGAAAAATCATTTTAGCTAGCAGATCTAGGAGACTCTCTAAATCCTCATGAGTCTTACAGGAATATTCAAATAAAGGACTAACCACTAAGCTTTGGGATTGGCTCCTTGTTTTTCCATGTACCAGGTTTCCCTCCATCTCCCCTGGACCCTCCAACCATCATCTGTAAATGCCTTTAAATAACTGACCTGTTGAATATAATGTATTAGAACAAGAACACTCATCCATCTACCTACTTAACTGAATATACTACTAGAAACTTCAACATGGTGCCTTTATCCTCCCACAGGGAGGGCATCAGAGAAACCGTCTCCTTGATCTGCTAGCTAAAGTGATTTTATAGATTCATAGGTGAATACAAGGCTAACTGACTTGAATGGCCATTTTAAGCCTAGCCAATCTGAGGTCCGAATCCAAACCTATACATTGTGTCTATGAGAAAACTTTAACCATTATGCCAAACTCACCCACAAAAAGCCATCCCTGCAGGGGGCGCCCTGGACTAATCTTTTGTACATTGTTTTTTGTTAGTCCTGTCACAGGTGGGATACCAGCCCTGACTTGAGCTTTCTGGATTACCTCTGTTTTCATTCCTGCATCATTTGGAAGAGCTCCCTAAATAATGATGGTTCATCCTGGGGAGAGTTGGAGATATCCCCTACATTCATCATCATCATCAAAATCTTCCAATAGAAGGTCACTGTTTTCTCCTAAATATCTGTTTTCCTTAGCCATTCATAGGTTTTAGGGATGAGTCCTGATACTCCAGTCAGCTCCTATCTTATTTGCAGAGGCATTGCCTGTACCCTGTGTTGCTGTCAGATTGATCCTCAAAGGAAAAGGAGGAGAATGGTTGAAATTATCTGCCATCTGGTAAGAACTTTGGGTATTGCCAGTGTGGCAGAAATGTTGCCTGCAAAATGATAGTTTGCACGTCAGAAAAATTATGTCTGTGAAGTCTGCATTCGGGATGTGGGAATAACTGCAGCTGAAATGGCTGTTGTCTGTCTGAGTGATATGTCCATTATAATTTGGAATGGGAGGAATATAGTATGAGGCTTTAGTGATACCTGGTATAGCAATATAAGTTGTACCAGCATCAGATGAATGTGTTGGGTATAGGACTAAAGCTGCTAATGGTGTCAGGTGGACTGACATCATGAGATACACCAATGCTGGTGGTGCTAGAGGTGGTAGCACTGATATCCATGGGAGCAAGGACAGTAACACTGATATCACTATAGCTGACACTGGTACCCTCGCATAGGCTCAAGTCATCTCTTTTCTGCTGATGACAGGACACTAGGCAGATGCTTGTATGTCTAAAACCGGTGCATGTGACACTCTCTGCATTGTAGAGATTGACATTAGAGGCACCAACGTGTATCCTATACCATGAAAAAAATGGTATTCAGGGATACAGAGTCTCAAAATAGGTGGATGGGTGACCTCTCAACTGCCCAGATTTTCACGGAATGTCCAGATTTTTGCCTCATATTTTTGGTCTGTCCCTCATAAAATGTATGCTTTTCTGGTAAGAGGATTGAAGTCAGTAAATAATTACAGATATTTGAGTTTTAGAATTCATATCCATCAGAAAATATATGCTAATACAAAACTTACTATTCTAGCAAATGCTTATGTTTATAAGAGCAATATTTAAAATTTGTCCCTGATTTTGGGCCTTTGCCCCCCTATTATTTTTGGCTTTGCCCAGATTTCTTGTGCCTAGCAGCTGAGAGGTGGGTGACTACGAGCCTGCAAGAGTTCTACTGTGTACCCTTTTTATAGCTTCAGACAGGTGGCCATAACTAACTGCAGGAATTCCCAGAGACCTCTGAAGAGATTGTGGGAAGCAGAAGGTAGGCTTAGTACCTGTAGATAAAGAGTTCCCAGATGTAGACTCCACCATTATTAGTATCTGTTGTTTAAATTCCACAGTCTTTGCATCTTGGTTTCCTTATGTTTTAGTAGAGACAACAGATAAAATAGAAATATGGCATGTGAAATGACATATTAAAAAGAACTGTGGTTGCTATTAACCAGCAAATCTATTTATAACAATGCCAACAGAAGACAGACACTGTAGATGATGTGTAAAAGAGAATAGAGCAGTCTGATACTATTAATGGTACGAGCTATGAAAATCATTGCAAGGGGCCCCGAAGATTCAGTTATACTCTTAAAGATATTATCTCTTAATATGTAGAGCATTTTTGTATACCACACATGCGCACACACACACACACACACACACACACACACACACACACACACACACACACACACACACACACACACACACACACACACTATACCATAATGTCTGTTAGGTACATTTTTGTCTTAGTATAATGCACTGACAGGAATTATAATCCACAATACTTGTTTGGAACTACATCTATATTCTACATTGTGTCTTGTTCATAAATTCTTTCAATGTGTCAACATATTTCACTTTAGGTGTTGTCTTTCAGTAGTGTACTCTGTTTAGGAATTGCTAACATTACCTTTATTATTGTAGGTATTCCACAACTTCGATTCATGCATATGTGTATATATGTATATATATATATATATATATATATATATATATATATATATATCTATATATGTTTGCTATAAAAATGTAAAATAAAGGTTCTGCGAATAAGGGAATTCCGAATGGCAGTTCCCAATTCCTGTATTTCCGACCTTCAATTCTGCGAGTGTCCTTATCAACAAATGCCACTGTGCATTCACGTATATGTGGTCAATGTTACGAGTAGACATTGAAAAACAGTGTGGATTGGGAAATGTATCCTTTTTCTTACTGTAGTGTGATCTCGGAGTTGGAATATATAGTTTGCAGGGGATATGGGGGGAGCAGACCCCCACAGGGGGGTGCAGGGGGTTTGTCCCCTGCAAGAACGTGAATTCCAGATTAGGAATTACACTTACCTTAACAGCATTAAGTACATCACATTTGATATTCAAAGAAAATGGCAAATCTGCTGAATTCGTTCGTCAGATTCACAATTTTCATCTACTTAATATACAGGAATTTGATGTTGTCTTTTGGTTTAAAAGCCATTTTTATTGTTAATGTAAACCATATATGTATCCATATATATATATATATATATATATATATATATATATATATATATATATATGTGTTTATGTATATATGTATGATGTTAGGGAGTAAGGCAGTGTCTATCTTCGGTGGCTGGGAATCTGCCACTTGTCCCTTTAGTGGAAACTCTGATGGAGGACAGACCTCAGATAGAGCATGCCAGGCCGGGGAGTCAGATGGACAGAGAAGTGTGACTCCCTGTGGGTGCAGGCATGAAAACAAGTGCTCAAAGCTACTTGCCATTGCCTGCCCAGCCTAATAATGTTGTTGTTGTTGGTGGTGGTGGTGGTGGTGGTATTGGCACTCTGATGGAGGTAGTTAGCACTTAGAAAAATCCAGGTTGCAAGCAAGATGATGTTGTAGATGCTGTTCCACTCTGCTCCTAGCCTGCTGGTGATCCCTAAAGTGGGGAAGGTACCAGGTGCAAAGCTGCTTCCACCTTCCCTCCCCCCTTCCCTGTCATTGGCTCCAAAATCATGGGTTGTACTGGGATTGGGAGTTGCAATAGGAATGGCATCAGGCAGCTGATGGTCAAATCTTATAGTATGAAAAAAAAAACAGACTAAATCTCACATTTTTTAAAAGTGTTTTTTCTCTATTACCTTAACCAGTGACTGATGTGTCCCTGAAGTTAGCCATATTTATCTGAGGGGGTTAAGGACAGTGAAATGCAAAAAAAAAAAAAAATAAGACCACATTCGATCCACCACAGTATGTTCCCAAAATCTGGAAAATAGCTTACATCATACCACTTCATAAAGTAGGGACATGTACAGAACTTTCTAATTTTAGGCCAATAGCAATCTTATCTCAACTATCAAAAATCTTAGAAAAATGCATCCATTCCCAATTCCTGAACTATTTGCTATCAAATAACCTTCTAACTAATTCTCAACATAGCTTCCGACCCCAATACAGTACTCCTAACCTTCACAAACACCATCAACCAATACAGAAATGACTGCTATCTAGTCTCCTCCATATTCCTAGACACGTTGAAAGCATTTGATACCGTCTCCCATCAAAAACTTCTTAATGAACTTTCATCCCTTTAAACTATACATCCCCTCACATGGTTCCATAGTTACTTATCTGGCAGACAACAAGCTTTAGAATGGCAACGTGATTTATCCTCTCTGTTACTTGTTCCACAAGGTTCTATTTTGAGTCCACTCCTATTTAACATTTTTATCAACAGGCTCCACATTGCCACTCACTTTGCTACAATTTTACAGTAAGCAGATGATTCCGCGCTCATCTGTTCTGCTCCCTCACTCTCTAAACTTCTAGAAATAACCTAACTTTCCTTCACAGCAGTAGAATCTTGGCTCTCTGACTCTCAGTTAATTTTGAATCCCAACAAAACTAAACTTATGATTTTTTTCAAGTAATAAAACTTCAGATCTGCATTCCTCTTTTCAGATATATACTTCAAAGAA